>NW_026040063.1:252500-267500 GCF_023375975.1 Astyanax mexicanus
CACCTGGGAATACCAGGTGCTGTAAGCTTTTCCCCTCTTGCTTCCATTACCATGGTCTTGTTATACATTACTAGTTTGTTATCTGAAACCCAACATAGATGAAGTTGCATAAGTAGTCTTGATGAGAGCTCTGCAATGGCTTACGGTCACACTACCCTGAGAACGCCCGATCTCGTCTGATCTCGGAAGCTAAGCAGGGTTTGGCCTGGTTAGTACTTGGATGGGAGACCACCTGGGAATACCAGGTGCTGTAAGCTTTTCCCCTCTTGCTTCCATTACCATGGTCTTGTTATACATTACTAGTTTGTTATCTGAAACCCAACATAGATGAAGTTGCATAAGTAGTCTTGATGAGAGCTCTGCAATGGCTTACGGTCACACTACCCTGAGAACGCCCGAGCTCGTCTGATCTCGGAAGCTAAGCAGGGTTTGGCCTGGTTAGTACTTGGATGGGAGACCACCTGGGAATACCAGGTGCTGTAAGCTTTTCCCCTCTTGCTTCCATTACCATGGTCTTGTTATACATTACTAGTTTGTTATCTGAAACCCAACATAGATGAAGTTGCATAAGTAGTCTTGATGAGAGCTCTGCAATGGCTTACGGTCACACTACCCTGAGAACGCCCGATCTCGTCTGATCTCGGAAGCTAAGCAGGGTTTGGCCTGGTTAGTACTTGGATGGGAGACCACCTGGGAATACCAGGTGCTGTAAGCTTTTCCCCTTTTGCTTCCATTACCATGGTCTTGTTATACATTACTAGTTTGTTATCTGAAACCCAACATAGATGAAGTTGCATAAGTAGTCTTGATGAGAGCTCTGCAATGGCTTACGGTCACACTACCCTGAGAACGCCCGATCTCGTCTGATCTCGGAAGCTAAGCAGGGTTTGGCCTGGTTAGTACTTGGATGGGAGACCACCTGGGAATACCAGGTGCTGTAAGCTTTTCCCCTCTTGCTTCCATTACCATGGTCTTGTTATACATTACTAGTTTGTTATCTGAAACCCAACATAGATGAAGTTGCATAAGTAGTCTTGATGAGAGCTCTGCAATGGCTTACGGTCACACTACCCTGAGAACGCCCGATCTCGTCTGATCTCGGAAGCTAAGCAGGGTTTGGCCTGGTTAGTACTTGGATGGGAGACCACCTGGGAATACCAGGTGCTGTAAGCTTTTCCCCTCTTGCTTCCATTACCATGGTCTTGTTATACATTACTTGTTTGTTATCTGAAACCCAACATAGATGAAGTTGCATAAGTAGTGTGGAAGATTATAAAATAACAAGCTTAGCTTAAGATAATCATGCTTGCTAAAACCTTAACCTAATGCTTACCTAATGATTAAAACACATATTTGCCTTAACCTATGAATCTAAAATATATATTACACAAATAGATCTATGAAAGCTACAAATCTATACTCTACTAAACATTAATTACTGAATCAAGAATTAGCCACTAATCCACACGTATACATTTTACATTTTATATTTTTATACTTGATTAATTGAATCATTTCATATTTTTATATTTGATTAATTGAATCACTAAATGCTTCTCATATTAAAACAGCAATGACTTGTGTGTGTGTCTCTGACATTTGTATGGCCCAACCGAGAAAGCACGCTTCCTCGTCTTACTGGTAAACATCTTGAGGTTACAGAGGCTAGCAGACTAAAAGAGTTCCTCTTTTACTCCTGGGCTCTAGAGGAGTTCCTCTTTTCCGCCTACGTTCTAGGAAAGGTCAGCAACAAGAGAGCCGGATTAACACACCAGTAAAAACATACATTTTCTAGCCTTACAGTTAAAGATTGCGTCTAACAAAATTATACATGCAGCTTCAAGCTATGTTAAAATATACTAACTAATTAATCTTACTGTAGGTCTAGTAGAACTAATTAATCTGACTGTAGAATGTAGCAAAATTATTATCAATAAAACAGAGTATGAACTAAAGAGGAACCGTGCCTTGTTGACCTTAAGACATGTCGCAAAGGGGAGAAATGATTCTCCCTTGTCACCTTGGCAAGGGAAGTTGACCACCTACTATTTCTCAGAAGCAAAGGTTAAGACAACTTTCAAGTTCCTCAGAAGTCTGGAAAAATGAAGTAAACAATATGATATACCATATTTGGAAAGATAGCATAAAAATTAGAAGCCACCTAGCAACAAGGTACGTCACAGAAGGGTATACGTCACCCAAGGGTATAAGGATGGAGTCAGAAATGTCGAAGGTCAGAAGAACTGGGGTAACGTCTTAGAATACATGCCTGTAATTGTTCTTCTCCAGAATTCTGAAATAAAATCATACTTGTTCATTCTCAATCTCCGTGTCGACTGAATCCCTGGATCAACGAACATTCAACAGGAAAGCTAACAGAAAGCTTTTCCAACATTTTGGTGACCATCCGACGTGATCCAGGGTTTCGGCCGGCGAGGACCAGCTGACAGACTTCATCACTCTTCTGGGCCCATCCTAAACAGGTGAGCAGATTGCCTTTTTTATTAAAAATCTGCATATTGGCTATGTAAAACATACAGAATGAGTGATGGGTTCCAGTAGGCTAACGTCCTGGTAAATTGGATTGAACAACTAGAATTTTTTTTCTTCTTCTCTTTCTTCTATTTTATGTTAAGGAAACCGGTATTAAAGGATAAAAAAGGATAACAGTGCTATTGAAACTAGGGTGGTGGCGTACCCGAATCTGCCCATATTGGGTTAGATTAAAGGCTAGGACGTGGTGTTCCTTGAAAGTGGTTAATTCTAAATAAAATAAAGGACCGGGAGGGTGGCGTCCCCCCCCACTTCTGATCAAGGTGGGATAATTGCTGGGAAAAGACGGGGTCATCCCGAGGTGTGGTCCACCTTAAACCCAGACAGTTATACAAACTGCTGGGAGATTTTTAAAACTTTTTTATTTTCTTTATTTTAAGTTTTTAGTTTAAAGAGCGAGCACTGAAATACTCTGCAGTAGTGTTTTCTGCTCAGGAGCAGGAAAGTAGGAAAGAGTATGTAGTTTAAATAAAAATAAGAAAAACAAAATAAAAATACATGCTATTGGTATTGTACAACTAAGGTAAAGCAAGTGTTAATTGTTGATTTAATTGTTGTATGTGATTTGTGCGCGCAGGGGGTTAAATAACATAATAATAAAATATATACATATATAAAATAAATAGGATAGTTGGAGTATACTTAACAATTCTACAGAACAATGGGTGTAATTTACTTGTTTAACTGATAATGACTGAACACTGGGTATGGGTGTTAGATGGCCATGACATTATCCGCCCTGAGATAAGAGAAAATGCTTTGATTGATAGTACAGATGGTTCAAGTACTGTATGCACCCCACAGGAACGTTTTCTAATTACTCAGAATTTGCAGCTTCTTCCTACAAGTAGAATAATTCACTCTGTGCGGTTAACGGTGGGAAAGGACGCCCTTTTTAAAATTACTACATTCTTCGCAGTTGACCATCCGAACGGCATTGCGGTATACTCAACGTGTGAGTCAGTATTAATGATTGACAGTGATGTTCAGTCTGTGTTAAACCCACCTTTCTCGACCATTCATTTTCTGGGGAGTGACAGCAGTGACAGTACTGATAGCAGCAGCGATAGTGATGAGATGGTGACTGAATAGACACAGTAAAAGGGGTTGCGTTGTTTTTGTTGCTACTTTAGTAGCAAAATTGTTGTTTGGTTTTGACATAGTGCATCTCCTCTTTTGTTACATTTGAGTATTGTTGGGAATAATTTTTTGTACACAGTGATATGGCATACAGTACAATGCATAATGATTGAGGAATGGGCATGGTTTGTAGAAACAAACCCCATTTTTAAACAGGATATATTGAATTATGCCATTATTTACAAAGAAGAAGATGTGATTCATACACCTACTGAGAGCCAGATACAGGGAATAGTTGAACATTTGTCTCTTGCTCCAAATAGTACAGTGATTTATTCTGCACGTGTTCAGGAACATCAGGTGGCTATATTTTTGATAACTACCTACTTTGCTACGCCAATTGAGAGGGGACTCATCATTGACTCCTCCTGTACCGGAGTGATAGTTCCTGATATAGTGCAATCCGTATTAAACCCACCATACCTTCCTATACATTTTTGTTAAATATAAAGTGTAAATATAGAGATCCTAATCGGAATTTCTTGTTCTTTTTCTGTTTCCTTTGCTTATGTGCTGATTGTCTGACTTGGAGCTTCGTTTGGACAACTAGTTCGAAAATCCTCGCGTGTGGAAACCTAACGGTGCTAACAAAACACGCTTGAGTTGATCAGTAGAACCAAAGACCAAAACAGGTGAGTCCAGTCTTGATCAAAACATGGCAAATATAGACCCTGGTATAGAATTTGATAATAAATTCGGCCCAGGCAATTGGCAGTGGAAATCTCTTGCAGGTCAGATTGCAGGTTTAGCTAACGCAGTAGGGGAGTTTACTGGGAGTAAAAAGAGGGAGGATCTTTTGGCTAAGACCCTTAAACTGAATGTTGAGGCATGGACCAGAGAACAAGAGGGAGGCTGTGTAACTGAGGGTGTCTCCCTAATGGGTGTTTTCAACTATATGCTTATCTGTAAAACTGACACAGTGAAAAAGGCGCGCAAGACTTTCAGTACAGTCAGCATACTAAAACGGGCAGGGGCGAGACGTAGATTGAAAACTGCTGAGCGTGAATTGGCAGAACTGAAAGTACTGCGGGGAATCCTTTTGGGCATTTTGCCAGAGATGGTTACACACACAAAGGAGGAAGTTCCCCCAGCGGAGCAGAGCACTTCTGAAACTGCTCTCCAGGAACTCAATGACTCTACTACTAAGCCACAACAGGAAGCAGCAGTTCCGCCCCCACCATACCACACCACACTCAGCCCACGCAATCCATTCACACCTCAGCAGACTGATAAAAATACACCAGTTACTCACATGCTGCCAGTCATTACTATTAATTCAGGAAGAGTCACTATTGAACATCCTAACACTTCCTCACACAACACATATGCTGATTTGAATGAACAGCTTACTCAAATGAGGATTAATGCTACAGCACCTCAGCCAGCAGAGCCTTTTGTTGACTCTACACCAACTGATCCTTTTAGCAATCGCAAGCAGCATGAGTGTCCAGACCACGCCCAATCCCTGAGCAACATGACCACTTACTCTGACTTGGACATGGACTTAGACGTTACAGGGCCTATTCCGCCACCTAGGGGTAGGGTTAACATAACAGCAGAGTTACATGGGGAAATAGATGACACAGACTTACATGGGCATGACAAGCATAAAGGTGCAGCTACTAACAGACGTGAATACAAGGTTCATGACAAACGGGATAGGGACAGACGACAGGATAGTAGACTTACACAAACACATGATTGGGACGGCAGGCAGGAGGACTATGACGGTGAGGATGAGGACACCTCCACTGAGACTGATTCCCTACATGAAAGGGTTGACAGGGTGGGAGCTTTGTTAGACATATCAAGAGACCTACTTAACACCACCATGCAGGTACGCCGTCAGCTATCTGACGCAGTTGAACAAGATGACCACCATGTCCCGAGACAGTCAACAAGACATACTAAACCCCCTGTCAGATTCCCTGATGTGGAACAACCAGCAAACAATCTTCCATTGCTAACTAGTGGCAATGGAAACCCTAAATATGTGCCTTTATCATTAACAGATGCACAAACTATAGCTGATCAGCTTCCATCCCTCACTAGTGGGGCAGCCCCTTGGTTGAGAAAGCTTGATAGCTTAACGGGAGGACTCACCCTGGCTTTGGGTGATTTTAGGAATTTAATTAATAGGTCAACCACCAGCATGGAGGTGGCTGAACTAGAACGACAGGCCCTCATTACAACCGCTGCCAACAGTGAACCATTTCATTTGTACTCCCAGAACATATCTGATGTCATGCGACACATGTGGCCAACCAGGGCTGCTGCCACTGTGCCAGTTATCAGACCAATCCGGGTGAGCATCTCAGCAAGGCGGTGGAAGACTGGACCAACAGCGCTGGAACCCACCCTTCTAGGCCTCAAACAGCGTTGTGGTGGAGAAATGCTATTCTATCAGGTCTACCCAATTACATTAAGGTTAAGGTTGAGGATGATCCAGATATGGGGCCAGATAAACCTCATGACCAATGGGTGAGGCATATTCTATTCCATATGAATAAACACAAGGATAGGCAGGTTGAGGCAGCCAAACAGAAAAACCAGATGGAACTGGAACTGTTGAAAACTCAGCTACTAGAAGCTAGAAAAAATGTGAAGGATTCTAAGAATAAACCAAAAACAGACACCATGCTGCCAGTTGTCCAGCAAGCTGCACCACCGGTGCAACAGACTCAACAGCAGTATCTGCCACCCCAGCAATTGCCACAACCAACTTTGGCCCAACCCAATTCTAATCAAGGTCAATCCAATTACAGTGGACCCTATGTGGCGAACAGGGGACGGGGACGTGGAAGGGGGCGTGGCAGAGGCCCACCTGTTTCACGTGCCTGTTTCAGATGCGGTAAATTTGATCATTGGGCAGCACAGTGCACTACTGCTCTTCCAACCCAGCCCCATTGGATGTCGATGCAGAATTCGGCACAAGGCACGTACCGTCCACCATTCCAGCCTCAATGGACACCCAATCAACATGTGGCACTTGGCACGGCGGCACCACCAACCCAGACCCACTGGGCACCCAACCACCATGCAGCACCAGGACAACCTCCAGCTGGACAATACAGCATGGAGCCCTGGGGTGGACAATGACGGGGCCCAGAGGAGCACCAGCACAGCATGGGAATGGCAGAACCCATGCTGTCACTGACCGTCGGTACCCTTGAGATCCCTTTCCTGGTGGATACGGGGCTACATGGTCTACATTGACAACTGCACTACCAGCCAATATGATGAGCAAACAATCCGTGCAGGTCAGGGGCTTCTCGGGGACTTCAACTTCACTGCCAAAGACCAAACCACTCCAGGTGCACAACGACATACAGACTGTCTTACACTCCTTTCTGATTGCACCTCAAGCACCACTGAACATTTGTGGTAGAGACTTATTGATGAAAATGGGTGTTTCCATTTTGTGTTCACCTGATGGCCTGACGCTGACATGGCTAAGCGGGCAGCAACGCATAAGACTTTCTGGATACACCGAGGGCATGTATCTCTTGCAGACTGGTCAAGACGAGACTGTGGACATATACTGGGGACTGTTGAATGATGACCAACCCCACACACCACAAACTCTTGAACTCTTTCAGCAATGGGCACCGTGGATCAGAGCATTGGCACCCTATGCCCCGCCTGCCGACCCGTACCACGTTACCCTGTTCTATGACGTAGGGGGAGACATTACATATTATGACACCTTCCAATCTGAATTGCAAGATACACAGTGGGAGGTCCAAACTAATGGCCTGTATTGTGGTCCTGAAGGAGTGGCAGCTCCTGTTACTTTGACACCACAGCAGTACAGCTGGTACAAAATGGATGAGACTGCAGCACCACACATGTCACTGGCTCTACACCCTAAACATGAGGCTAAGCAATTAGGACCCATGGTCAAACGTGCAAATGCGGCTACAGATTGGGTACAAACTCAGATCCCTGATGTGATGTTTTCCATAAGCACAAACACATATCACATCAGAGCTACTAACATTGAAACTGTTACAATGGAGCACCAGCTCCTGCCACGCCATCATGGCTGTGAAGATTCTGACCACCCAGACTCCATTGCCATGCTGGAATCTCTACCGGATGTTTTGTGGTCACAGGGTCCAGATGATGTAGGTTTTGTGGATCAGCCCCAGGTATCATTTAACATGGCCACACCTGAACCAATTTGGGTACCACAATATAGACACAAACCGGAGGCTATGGCCTCATTGGACAAAACCATTCAGGCACTCTTACAGGCCGGGGTACTGGAGCAATGCCAATCCGATTGGAATACTCCAATTTTGCCAGTACCTAAAAAAGAACCTGGTCAATACCGTATGGCACATGATCTGAGAGCTATAAATGCGGCACTAGCTACTAGCACCATACCAGTCCCAAACCCTTACACAACACTATCAGAACTAGGTCCAGACATGAAATGGTTTACTTGTATCGATTTGGCTAATGCTTTCTTTTGTGTACCATTGGCTGAGCACTGTAGGGACGTATGTGCATTTACACACAGGGGTATTCAGTATCGATACAGTAGATTGCCACAGGGCTTTGCCCTGAGCCCGGGATTGTTCAATCAAGCTCTTAGACGTAGTTTGGACTCTTGTAACCTTCCTGAAGGCTCCATTCTTTCTCAGTATGTCGATGACTTACTGGTTGGCGGCACAACGCCAGAGACGTGCTTAAACGCCACAAAAGCAGTGCTGGAATGTTTGGCCAATGCAGGGTACAAAGTCTCTAGGAGTAAGTTGCAATGTTGTAGAACACGGGTAACTTTTCTGGGGAGAGTGGTCACACAGGGCTCAACAGGCATGTCCGCCTCACACAGATCTACAATTCTGTCACACACTAAACCAATTACGGTTAGGGATATGTTGACATTTTTGGGCCTAGCTGGCTACAGCAGACAATACATTCCTGACTTTGTAGGACAAACGCAACCACTGAGGGACATGGTGAAATCCTTGGGCATGAGAAACCTTAGTGGGGTACTTTCCTGGACAGTAGAAGCAGAGCAGGCTTTCATTGCTGTAAAACAAGCTTTAGCGACTGCAGCTGACCTATCTAGACCTGACTACTCTCTTCCATTTTTTCTGGATGTTTCTGAAACAGACACATTGGTTAATGGTGTACTTTTTCAGAAAAAGGAGGAAGGGAGAGCAGTACTTATGTATTTAAGCATCCCACTTGACTTGATTGAGAAAAGACAACCGCAATGCACCAGACATGTAGCAGGACTGACGAAGCTCGTTCAAAAAACTGCACACCTGGTAGCAGGATACCCACTGCACATACTAACAACACATGGCGTGGTAGCATATATAAACTCACAGATGTTCACCCTCACTCCTCTAAGACAGAGACGAATTCATAAAGTTCTGACAGCACCACACATCACATACACACACCAAGGAGTCAACATGGCAGAAGGAATGCTAGAAGGTCCACCTCACGAGTGTGCAGAAAAGGTAGCAACACAGGAAAAAGTGAGACCAGACTTACTAGCCACACCAATTCCAGGCTCCTGGAACCTGTGGACTGATGGGTGCGGGTACAGAGCAGACACAGGTGAAATAAGGGCAGGATATGCGGTGGTTCAAGAAACCACAGGGGAAACAGATGAGTTCTGGACTGTAGCAGCAAAAGAGGTAAAACAAAACCCTTCAGCACAAAAAGCTGAGTTGCTAGCAGTAATTGCAGCACTAGAACTAGCTGAGGGTAGAGAGGTGACTATTTACAGCGATTCTGCGTGGGTAGTTTCAGCAGCACATGTAGACATTCCACACTGGAAACCGGCAGGATATGTAACAAGCTCAGGGAAACCTGTAAAACATCAGTCAGAACTGATGAAGCTAGAAGCTGCAATACACAAACCTACAAAGGTAGCTATTGTAAAATGCAAAGGACACCAAAAGGGGGACACCCTAGTGAGCAGAGGAAATGATGCAGCAGACAAAGCAGCAAAAAAGGCAGCTGGTTATACGGAGCCCGGTAACATGATGATATTGGACTCAAATGTCCCTTGGGAGCCGATACCTACAGGGGACGAACTGAGGCAGATTCAGGATAAAGCAACCCCAGAGGAAAAGTCAATGTGGTTAGCCAAGGGAGCAAGCTCAGATAGCCAAGTTTGGGTATCGAAAACAGGGCGACCAGTCTTACCTATGTCACTAGCCAGAGCAGTCCTAGAAGAGGCACACACTGTAGCACATGTAGGAAAACTGCAAATGATGAGGAATTTGAAACAATGGTGGCACCCATTTATGCTGCCCCTGGCAGTAGATTTCATCAGTCAATGCCAAGTTTGCCACACTCAAAATGTAGCAAAAGCATTTAAGGTAGCCCCAGGCAAGTTTCCACTGCCTAGTTGTCATGGTGAGCACATCCAGATTGACTATACGGATATGATTGATCAAATCAGAAAATACCGGTACCTCTTGGTAGTGGTAGACAGGTACTCAGGGTGGGTTGAGGCAATTCCTACCTTTAAGGAGGATGCTCGCTCAGTTTGCAAAATGTTGATCAACCACTGGATTCCACAACACGGGTTTCCTAGGAGAGTCCACTCAGATAACGGGTCGCATTTTACCAGCAAAACACTGCAGTGGGTGGAGCAAGCGTTGGGCTTGCGCCATAGCTATGGTTCTGTATATCACCCCGCCTCACAGGGTCAGGTGGAGCGGATGAATCAAAATTTGAAGGCCAAACTAGCAAAAATTAAACTGACCACAGGCATGAATTGGCTTGATGCCTTACCAATTGCCCTGATCAGCATTAGGAGTTCAGTGAACAGAAGCACAGGCTTCTCCCCATTTGAGCTGGTCAGAGGCGTAGCATTCCCGGGGCCGCAGACTGCACTAAAAGCCCCATCAGAACTACCTCATGGCACTGCCAACCAAGGTTACGAGTGTTCAATAAGTTAAAAGCTGTATGTGAAGCTTTTTCTGTGCAGGTACAGAACACACGGGAGCAGACCCCAGAGGAGGACAACCCCCCCGAGTTGGCCATAACTCCGTGGGTATACCTGAGAGTCATAAAGCGGAAGTGGTCGGAACCCAGGTGGACAGGCCCATTCCGGGTGGCGGAGAGGACAAGCCACGCAGTCCGGCTGGACGGCAAAGGCACCTCCTGGTATCATCTCTCCCAGTGTCGGCCTGCTGATCAACCACAAGTCAAGATAACCCGATCAGAAGAGGCAGAAAAGGAGGCCTCAACCAACATAGGGGCAGAATAATCCCCTGAGGCCAGGGGCACGTTGAGGGCAGTCTACCCCTCGCCTCCAGCGCAGATCAACCAGTGCTACCCAGGGCACCAACCTGCACCTGCGCCATCTAAACTACCACCTTGAGACTCCCTGGGGAGTTGAAGAACTGAACTTTTACACCTTTACACATATACATATAGGTCTATAATCAACTATTTACTCATTAGGGGGAACACACTTGTTTTTTGCTATGGCATGGTATG
Organism: Astyanax mexicanus; assembly: GCF_023375975.1. NCBI lineage: Eukaryota > Metazoa > Chordata > Actinopteri > Characiformes > Acestrorhamphidae > Astyanax > Astyanax mexicanus. The sequence continues at coordinate 263,673 of NW_026040063.1, forward strand.
GCCGACGGGGTGGGGGAAGAACTGAACCTAGACTAAGCTGGTTAAATCTACAGATGGGATTGATTCCAACATGGTTGAAAGCACTATTGGTAATAGTGGTGGCAATAGTGGTGGTTGGCATGATCTGTGTAGAAATAGCGATCCGGAGAAAGGCTGAACCAACTAGTAACAACAATGGCACGACAGCTACAAACTCTACACCTAACTACACCACAAATAAGGCCCGTTCTTGTCATAATAACTTTCACAGGACTAAACGCTCAACAGATAACCAAAACGCATGTGTGAAGAAGTTTAAAGGACTTAATATAGAATATGTGATAAATACTAAAACAGCATACAATTTCGAGGTAATTAACTGTAAGGGCAAGAATTTGACATGGCAGGGCTATCCCATATATCTGTGCTACTCGAAATACGCTAATGAACAGTGCGCGACAGGACAGGCACAATGGCTCAAGACTATCGAACTATGTCCAAACTCTGCGAATGTTTTCCTTAGCACCGCTGGTTGCTCGTCTAATGGCATTTATGAGATGGTATCCAACACCATGTATTTTAATTTGAAGCGTATCAGGCTACAACGAGACAAATCCGGAGTCCAAAACCCAATCACATTGTCTATACATTGGATCAATATGCGTGAGACTACCATCTATTTGACATTAGGGGTATCAATTACGGGAACAGATCCATTAGGTATGTTAAAGGTCAGAGTGTTAAACACACCCCCAAAGCATTTGCCCACAGCAGGGGCAACCCCACCACCGAACGAGAACTCTACTACCCCTGACGGTGCAGTACCAACATTGGTAGGTTCAGACTACTCGACATGGACACCCGAGGACATACTAAGGCTAACTATGGGGTACAGTAATGACAATTTGTGGCTGACCTGGATAGCGGGTCAGGCTCGGGAGGCCGGGATGGAAGGCTGCGTGGCATGTGCAGAAGCTAGACCCCCATTATATTTAAGTACGGCCCCACTATATCCAAAAACTGATCCGATAGGGTTCGGCTGTTTAATTCAACTGACTCGTATGGCTACTCCACCTAACTGCACCACGCTCTCAACCATTTTTCCAGTAATTCCTAATAACACAGGCTCAGGTCCCTTCCAAGTCCCGAAGACTGGCAATTTTACTTGCTTCAGATGCACTAAGGGCAATGTTACCCATCCGCCTCAACTTCTGGGGGAAATACAATCATCTTGGTGTCATACTATTTTTACTGATACATCTAACAATTCGGTTGGCGATTGGGCCAGGGCGGGACTGTACTATTATTGTGGTGGTTCCACATTGTTGCTGAGACTCCCGATATGGAGCAAGGGCCTGTGTGCTATGGTTAGACTGTTATCTCCAATTACCCTATTTGGTCCCAGTACAGGGAAACCTACACTACCAGGATCCAGAAGTAGACGTGACGTTTCATTCGATCTTACTAAAAACACACCCACATATATAGACTCTATTGGGGTTCCAAGGGGCGTTCCAGACGAACATAAATTAGTGGACCAGGTTTCAGCTGGATTTGAAAGTATCTTAATATGGATTACTCCCAATAAAAATGTTGATAGAATTAATTACGTAAATTATCAGGTAATGAGATTGGCTAACATTACTGGTCTGGCGGTATCAGGCTTAGCATCCCAATTGTCCGCTACGTCCCTGATGACCATTCAAAATAGGATAGCTCTGGACATGTTATTAGCAGAAAAAGGAGGGGTATGTCACATGATTAGAACTGAGTCTAAAACCGAGTGCTGCACCGTCATTCCTAACAACACTGCACCAGATGGGTCCGTAACTAAAGCGTTAGACGCCCTTAAGGCACTCTCGAAGGAAATGACAGAGAATACAGGGATCGACAATCCGCTTACCAATTGGTTAGATAGAACTTTTGGCCAATGGAAGGCAGTGTTTTTATCACTGGCCTCTGCTCTTGCAATATTTGTGGCCATCTTAGTAACATGCGGATGCTGCTGTATTCCTTGCTTACGAACCCTAATAGAGCGTACCATTGTGAAAATGTTTGACGACAAACAACGGCCACCTGAATATATGATGTCATTGTTGGAGGATAGCCTAGAGGACAACGGGGGCTCCGGAGACTTCACGCTTAGTGTTGACCTGTCTTAGGACAGGCCAAAAGGGGGAATTGTGGAAGATTATAAAATAACAAGCTTAGCTTAAGATAATCATGCTTGCTAAAACCTTAACCTAATGCTTACCTAATGATTAAAACACATATTTGCCTTAACCTATGAATCTAAAATATATATTACACAAATAGATCTATGAAAGCTACAAATCTATACTCTACTAATCATTAATTACTGAATCAAGAATTAGCCACTAATCCACACGTATACATTTTACATTTTATATTTTTATACTTGATTAATTGAATCATTTCATATTTTTATATTTGATTAATTGAATCACTAAATGCTTCTCATATTAAAACAGCAATGACTTGTGTGTGTGTCTCTGACATTTGAATGGCCCAACCGAGAAAGCACGCTTCCTCGTCTTACTGGTAAACATCTTGAGGTTACAGAGGCTAGCAGACTAAAAGAGTTCCTCTTTTACTCCTGGGCTCTAGAGGAGTTCCTCTTTTCCGCCTACGTTCTAGGAAAGGTCAGCAACAAGAGAGCCGGATTAACACACCAGTAAAAACATACATTTTCTAGCCTTACAGTTAAAGATTGCGTCTAACAAAATTATACATGCAGCTTCAAGCTATGTTAAAATATACTAACTAATTAATCTTACTGTAGGTCTAGTAGAACTAATTAATCTGACTGTAGAATGTAGCAAAATTATTATCAATAAAACAGAGTATGAACTAAAGAGGAACCGTGCCTTGTTGACCTTAAGACATGTCGCAAAGGGGAGAAATGATTCTCCCTTGTCACCTTGGCAAGGGAAGTTGACCACCTACTATTTCTCAGAAGCAAAGGTTAAGACAACTTTCAAGTTCCTCAGAAGTCTGGAAAAATGAAGTAAACAATATGATATACCATATTTGGAAAGATAGCATAAAAATTAGAAGCCACCTAGCAACAAGGTACGTCACAGAAGGGTATACGTCACCCAAGGGTATAAGGATGGAGTCAGAAATGTCGAAGGTCAGAAGAACTGGGGTAACGTCTTAGAATACATGCCTGTAATTGTTCTTCTCCAGAATTCTGAAATAAAATCATACTTGTTCATTCTCAATCTCCGTGTCGACTGAATCCCTGGATCAACGAACATTCAACAGGAAAGCTAACAGAAAGCTTTTCCAACAGTAGTCTTAATGAGAGCTCTGCAATGGCTTACGGTCACACTACCCTGTGAACGCCCGATCTCGTCTGATCTCGGAAGCTAAGCAGGGTTTGGCCTGGTTAGTACTTGGATGGGAGACCACATGGGAATACCAGGTGCTGTAAGCTTTTCCCCTCTTGCTTCCATTACCATGGTCTTGTTATACATTACTAGTTTGTTATCTGAAACCCAACATAGATGAAGTTGCATAAGTAGTCTTGATGAGAGCTCTGCAATGGCTTACGGTCACACTACCCTGAGAACGCCCGATCTCGTCTGATCTCGGAAGCTAAGCAGGGTTTGGCCTGATTAGTACTTGGATGGGAGACCACCTGGGAATACCAGGTGCTGTAAGCTTTTCCCCTCTTGCTTCCATTACCATGGTCTTGTTATAGATTACTAGTTTGTTATCTGAAACCCAACATAGATGAAGTTGCATAAGTAGTCTTGATGAGAGCTCTGCAATGGCTTACGGTCACACTACCCTGAGAACGCCCGATCTCGTCTGATCTCGGAA
>NW_026040063.1:275000-284722 GCF_023375975.1 Astyanax mexicanus
TACTGTCACACTACCCTGAGAACGCCCGATCTCGTCTGATCTCGGAAGCTAAGCAGGGTTTGGCCTGGTTAGTACTTGGATGGGAGACCACCTGGGAATACCAGGTGCTGTAAGCTTTTCCCCTCTTGCTTCCATTACCATGGTCTTGTTATACATTACTTGTTTGTTATCTGAAACCCAACATAGATGAAGTTGCATAAGTAGTGTGGAAGATTATAAAATAACAAGCTTAGCTTAAGATAATCATGCTTGCTAAAACCTTAACCTAATGCTTACCTAATGATTAAAACACATATTTGCCTTAACCTATGAATCTAAAATATATATTACACAAATAGATCTATGAAAGCTACAAATCTATACTCTACTAATCATTAATTACTGAATCAAGAATTAGCCACTAATCCACACGTATACATTTTACATTTTATATTTTTATACTTGATTAATTGAATCATTTCATATTTTTATATTTGATTAATTGAATCACTAAATGCTTCTCATATTAAAACAGCAATGACTTGTGTGTGTGTCTCTGACATTTGAATGGCCCAACCGAGAAAGCACGCTTCCTCGTCTTACTGGTAAACATCTTGAGGTTACAGAGGCTAGCAGACTAAAAGAGTTCCTCTTTTACTCCTGGGCTCTAGAGGAGTTCCTCTTTTCCGCCTACGTTCTAGGAAAGGTCAGCAACAAGAGAGCCGGATTAACACACCAGTAAAAACATACATTTTCTAGCCTTACAGTTAAAGATTGCGTCTAACAAAATTATACATGCAGCTTCAAGCTATGTTAAAATATACTAACTAATTAATCTTACTGTAGGTCTAGTAGAACTAATTAATCTGACTGTAGAATGTAGCAAAATTATTATCAATAAAACAGAGTATGAACTAAAGAGGAACCGTGCCTTGTTGACCTTAAGACATGTCGCAAAGGGGAGAAATGATTCTCCCTTGTCACCTTGGCAAGGGAAGTTGACCACCTACTATTTCTCAGAAGCAAAGGTTAAGACAACTTTCAAGTTCCTCAGAAGTCTGGAAAAATGAAGTAAACAATATGATATACCATATTTGGAAAGATAGCATAAAAATTAGAAGCCACCTAGCAACAAGGTACGTCACAGAAGGGTATACGTCACCCAAGGGTATAAGGATGGAGTCAGAAATGTCGAAGGTCAGAAGAACTGGGGTAACGTCTTAGAATACATGCCTGTAATTGTTCTTCTCCAGAATTCTGAAATAAAATCATACTTGTTCATTCTCAATCTCCGTGTCGACTGAATCCCTGGATCAACGAACATTCAACAGGAAAGCTAACAGAAAGCTTTTCCAACATTTTGGTGACCATCCGACGTGATCCAGGGTTTCGGCCGGCGAGGACCAGCTGACAGACTTCATCACTCTTCTGGGCCCATCCTAAACAGGTGAGCAGATTGCCTTTTTTATTAAAAATCTGCATATTGGCTATGTAAAACATACAGAATGAGTGATGGGTTCCAGTAGGCTAACGTCCTGGTAAATTGGATTGAACAACTAGAATTTTTTTTCTTCTTCTCTTTCTTCTATTTTATGTTAAGGAAACCGGTATTAAAGGATAAAAAAGGATAACAGTGCTATTGAAACTAGGGTGGTGGCGTACCCGAATCTGCCCATATTGGGTTAGATTAAAGGCTAGGACGTGGTGTTCCTTGAAAGTGGTTAATTCTAAATAAAATAAAGGACCGGGAGGGTGGCGTCCCCCCCCACTTCTGATCAAGGTGGGATAATTGCTGGGAAAAGACGGGGTCATCCCGAGGTGTGGTCCACCTTAAACCCAGACAGTTATACAAACTGCTGGGAGATTTTTAAAACTTTTTTATTTTCTTTATTTTAAGTTTTTAGTTTAAAGAGCGAGCACTGAAATACTCTGCAGTAGTGTTTTCTGCTCAGGAGCAGGAAAGTAGGAAAGAGTATGTAGTTTAAATAAAAATAAGAAAAACAAAATAAAAATACATGCTATTGGTATTGTACAACTAAGGTAAAGCAAGTGTTAATTGTTGATTTAATTGTTGTATGTGATTTGTGCGCGCAGGGGGTTAAATAACATAATAATAAAATATATACATATATAAAATAAATAGGATAGTTGGAGTATACTTAACAATTCTACAGAACAATGGGTGTAATTTACTTGTTTAACTGATAATGACTGAACACTGGGTATGGGTGTTAGATGGCCATGACATTATCCGCCCTGAGATAAGAGAAAATGCTTTGATTGATAGTACAGATGGTTCAAGTACTGTATGCACCCCACAGGAACGTTTTCTAATTACTCAGAATTTGCAGCTTCTTCCTACAAGTAGAATAATTCACTCTGTGCGGTTAACGGTGGGAAAGGACGCCCTTTTTAAAATTACTACATTCTTCGCAGTTGACCATCCGAACGGCATTGCGGTATACTCAACGTGTGAGTCAGTATTAATGATTGACAGTGATGTTCAGTCTGTGTTAAACCCACCTTTCTCGACCATTCATTTTCTGGGGAGTGACAGCAGTGACAGTACTGATAGCAGCAGCGATAGTGATGAGATGGTGACTGAATAGACACAGTAAAAGGGGTTGCGTTGTTTTTGTTGCTACTTTAGTAGCAAAATTGTTGTTTGGTTTTGACATAGTGCATCTCCTCTTTTGTTACATTTGAGTATTGTTGGGAATAATTTTTTGTACACAGTGATATGGCATACAGTACAATGCATAATGATTGAGGAATGGGCATGGTTTGTAGAAACAAACCCCATTTTTAAACAGGATATATTGAATTATGCCATTATTTACAAAGAAGAAGATGTGATTCATACACCTACTGAGAGCCAGATACAGGGAATAGTTGAACATTTGTCTCTTGCTCCAAATAGTACAGTGATTTATTCTGCACGTGTTCAGGAACATCAGGTGGCTATATTTTTGATAACTACCTACTTTGCTACGCCAATTGAGAGGGGACTCATCATTGACTCCTCCTGTACCGGAGTGATAGTTCCTGATATAGTGCAATCCGTATTAAACCCACCATACCTTCCTATACATTTTTGTTAAATATAAAGTGTAAATATAGAGATCCTAATCGGAATTTCTTGTTCTTTTTCTGTTTCCTTTGCTTATGTGCTGATTGTCTGACTTGGAGCTTCGTTTGGACAACTAGTTCGAAAATCCTCGCGTGTGGAAACCTAACGGTGCTAACAAAACACGCTTGAGTTGATCAGTAGAACTAAAGACCAAAACAGGTGAGTCCAGTCTTGATCAAAACATGGCAAATATAGACCCTGGTATAGAATTTGATAATAAATTCGGCCCAGGCAATTGGCAGTGGAAATCTCTTGCAGGTCAGATTGCAGGTTTAGCTAACGCAGTAGGGGAGTTTACTGGGAGTAAAAAGAGGGAGGATCTTTTGGCTAAGACCCTTAAACTGAATGTTGAGGCATGGACCAGAGAACAAGAGGGAGGCTGTGTAACTGAGGGTGTCTCCCTAATGGGTGTTTTCAACTATATGCTTATCTGTAAAACTGACACAGTGAAAAAGGCGCGCAAGACTTTCAGTACAGTCAGCATACTAAAACGGGCAGGGGCGAGACGTAGATTGAAAACTGCTGAGCGTGAATTGGCAGAACTGAAAGTACTGCGGGGAATCCTTTTGGGCATTTTGCCAGAGATGGTTACACACACAAAGGAGGAAGTTCCCCCAGCGGAGCAGAGCACTTCTGAAACTGCTCTCCAGGAACTCAATGACTCTACTACTAAGCCACAACAGGAAGCAGCAGTTCCGCCCCCACCATACCACACCACACTCAGCCCACGCAATCCATTCACACCTCAGCAGACTGATAAAAATACACCAGTTACTCACATGCTGCCAGTCATTACTATTAATTCAGGAAGAGTCACTATTGAACATCCTAACACTTCCTCACACAACACATATGCTGATTTGAATGAACAGCTTACTCAAATGAGGATTAATGCTACAGCACCTCAGCCAGCAGAGCCTTTTGTTGACTCTACACCAACTGATCCTTTTAGCAATCGCAAGCAGCATGAGTGTCCAGACCACGCCCAATCCCTGAGCAACATGACCACTTACTCTGACTTGGACATGGACTTAGACGTTACAGGGCCTATTCCGCCACCTAGGGGTAGGGTTAACATAACAGCAGAGTTACATGGGGAAATAGATGACACAGACTTACATGGGCATGACAAGCATAAAGGTGCAGCTACTAACAGACGTGAATACAAGGTTCATGACAAACGGGATAGGGACAGACGACAGGATAGTAGACTTACACAAACACATGATTGGGACGGCAGGCAGGAGGACTATGACGGTGAGGATGAGGACACCTCCACTGAGACTGATTCCCTACATGAAAGGGTTGACAGGGTGGGAGCTTTGTTAGACATATCAAGAGACCTACTTAACACCACCATGCAGGTACGCCGTCAGCTATCTGACGCAGTTGAACAAGATGACCACCATGTCCCGAGACAGTCAACAAGACATACTAAACCCCCTGTCAGATTCCCTGATGTGGAACAACCAGCAAACAATCTTCCATTGCTAACTAGTGGCAATGGAAACCCTAAATATGTGCCTTTATCATTAACAGATGCACAAACTATAGCTGATCAGCTTCCATCCCTCACTAGTGGGGCAGCCCCTTGGTTGAGAAAGCTTGATAGCTTAACGGGAGGACTCACCCTGGCTTTGGGTGATTTTAGGAATTTAATTAATAGGTCAACCACCAGCATGGAGGTGGCTGAACTAGAACGACAGGCCCTCATTACAACCGCTGCCAACAGTGAACCATTTCATTTGTACTCCCAGAACATATCTGATGTCATGCGACACATGTGGCCAACCAGGGCTGCTGCCACTGTGCCAGTTATCAGACCAATCCGGGTGAGCATCTCAGCAAGGCGGTGGAAGACTGGACCAACAGCGCTGGAACCCACCCTTCTAGGCCTCAAACAGCGTTGTGGTGGAGAAATGCTATTCTATCAGGTCTACCCAATTACATTAAGGTTAAGGTTGAGGATGATCCAGATATGGGGCCAGATAAACCTCATGACCAATGGGTGAGGCATATTCTATTCCATATGAATAAACACAAGGATAGGCAGGTTGAGGCAGCCAAACAGAAAAACCAGATGGAACTGGAACTGTTGAAAACTCAGCTACTAGAAGCTAGAAAAAATGTGAAGGATTCTAAGAATAAACCAAAAACAGACACCATGCTGCCAGTTGTCCAGCAAGCTGCACCACCGGTGCAACAGACTCAACAGCAGTATCTGCCACCCCAGCAATTGCCACAACCAACTTTGGCCCAACCCAATTCTAATCAAGGTCAATCCAATTACAGTGGACCCTATGTGGCGAACAGGGGACGGGGACGTGGAAGGGGGCGTGGCAGAGGCCCACCTGTTTCACGTGCCTGTTTCAGATGCGGTAAATTTGATCATTGGGCAGCACAGTGCACTACTGCTCTTCCAACCCAGCCCCATTGGATGTCGATGCAGAATTCGGCACAAGGCACGTACCGTCCACCATTCCAGCCTCAATGGACACCCAATCAACATGTGGCACTTGGCACGGCGGCACCACCAACCCAGACCCACTGGGCACCCAACCACCATGCAGCACCAGGACAACCTCCAGCTGGACAATACAGCATGGAGCCCTGGGGTGGACAATGACGGGGCCCAGAGGAGCACCAGCACAGCATGGGAATGGCAGAACCCATGCTGTCACTGACCGTCGGTACCCTTGAGATCCCTTTCCTGGTGGATACGGGGCTACATGGTCTACATTGACAACTGCACTACCAGCCAACATGATGAGCAACCAATCCGTGCAGGTCAGGGGCTTCTCGGGGACTTCAACTTCACTGCCAAAGACCAAACCACTCCAGGTGCACAACGACATACAGACTGTCTTACACTCCTTTCTGATTGCACCTCAAGCACCACTGAACATTTGTGGTAGAGACTTATTGATGAAAATGGGTGTTTCCATTTTGTGTTCACCTGATGGCCTGACGCTGACATGGCTAAGCGGGCAGCAACGCATAAGACTTTCTGGATACACCGAGGGCATGTATCTCTTGCAGACTGGTCAAGACGAGACTGTGGACATATACTGGGGACTGTTGAATGATGACCAACCCCACACACCACAAACTCTTGAACTCTTTCAGCAATGGGCACCGTGGATCAGAGCATTGGCACCCTATGCCCCGCCTGCCGACCCGTACCACGTTACCCTGTTCTATGACGTAGGGGGAGACATTACATATTATGACACCTTCCAATCTGAATTGCAAGATACACAGTGGGAGGTCCAAACTAATGGCCTGTATTGTGGTCCTGAAGGAGTGGCAGCTCCTGTTACTTTGACACCACAGCAGTACAGCTGGTACAAAATGGATGAGACTGCAGCACCACACATGTCACTGGCTCTACACCCTAAACATGAGGCTAAGCAATTAGGACCCATGGTCAAACGTGCAAATGCGGCTACAGATTGGGTACAAACTCAGATCCCTGATGTGATGTTTTCCATAAGCACAAACACATATCACATCAGAGCTACTAACATTGAAACTGTTACAATGGAGCACCAGCTCCTGCCACGCCATCATGGCTGTGAAGATTCTGACCACCCAGACTCCATTGCCATGCTGGAATCTCTACCGGATGTTTTGTGGTCACAGGGTCCAGATGATGTAGGTTTTGTGGATCAGCCCCAGGTATCATTTAACATGGCCACACCTGAACCAATTTGGGTACCACAATATAGACACAAACCGGAGGCTATGGCCTCATTGGACAAAACCATTCAGGCACTCTTACAGGCCGGGGTACTGGAGCAATGCCAATCCGATTGGAATACTCCAATTTTGCCAGTACCTAAAAAAGAACCTGGTCAATACCGTATGGCACATGATCTGAGAGCTATAAATGCGGCACTAGCTACTAGCACCATACCAGTCCCAAACCCTTACACAACACTATCAGAACTAGGTCCAGACATGAAATGGTTTACTTGTATCGATTTGGCTAATGCTTTCTTTTGTGTACCATTGGCTGAGCACTGTAGGGACGTATGTGCATTTACACACAGGGGTATTCAGTATCGATACAGTAGATTGCCACAGGGCTTTGCCCTGAGCCCGGGATTGTTCAATCAAGCTCTTAGACGTAGTTTGGACTCTTGTAACCTTCCTGAAGGCTCCATTCTTTCTCAGTATGTCGATGACTTACTGGTTGGCGGCACAACGCCAGAGACGTGCTTAAACGCCACAAAAGCAGTGCTGGAATGTTTGGCCAATGCAGGGTACAAAGTCTCTAGGAGTAAGTTGCAATGTTGTAGAACACGGGTAACTTTTCTGGGGAGAGTGGTCACACAGGGCTCAACAGGCATGTCCGCCTCACACAGATCTACAATTCTGTCACACACTAAACCAATTACGGTTAGGGATATGTTGACATTTTTGGGCCTAGCTGGCTACAGCAGACAATACATTCCTGACTTTGTAGGACAAACGCAACCACTGAGGGACATGGTGAAATCCTTGGGCATGAGAAACCTTAGTGGGGTACTTTCCTGGACAGTAGAAGCAGAGCAGGCTTTCATTGCTGTAAAACAAGCTTTAGCGACTGCAGCTGACCTATCTAGACCTGACTACTCTCTTCCATTTTTTCTGGATGTTTCTGAAACAGACACATTGGTTAATGGTGTACTTTTTCAGAAAAAGGAGGAAGGGAGAGCAGTACTTATGTATTTAAGCATCCCACTTGACTTGATTGAGAAAAGACAACCGCAATGCACCAGACATGTAGCAGGACTGACGAAGCTCGTTCAAAAAACTGCACACCTGGTAGCAGGATACCCACTGCACATACTAACAACACATGGCGTGGTAGCATATATAAACTCACAGATGTTCACCCTCACTCCTCTAAGACAGAGACGAATTCATAAAGTTCTGACAGCACCACACATCACATACACACACCAAGGAGTCAACATGGCAGAAGGAATGCTAGAAGGTCCACCTCACGAGTGTGCAGAAAAGGTAGCAACACAGGAAAAAGTGAGACCAGACTTACTAGCCACACCAATTCCAGGCTCCTGGAACCTGTGGACTGATGGGTGCGGGTACAGAGCAGACACAGGTGAAATAAGGGCAGGATATGCGGTGGTTCAAGAAACCACAGGGGAAACAGATGAGTTCTGGACTGTAGCAGCAAAAGAGGTAAAACAAAACCCTTCAGCACAAAAAGCTGAGTTGCTAGCAGTAATTGCAGCACTAGAACTAGCTGAGGGTAGAGAGGTGACTATTTACAGCGATTCTGCGTGGGTAGTTTCAGCAGCACATGTAGACATTCCACACTGGAAACCGGCAGGATATGTAACAAGCTCAGGGAAACCTGTAAAACATCAGTCAGAACTGATGAAGCTAGAAGCTGCAATACACAAACCTACAAAGGTAGCTATTGTAAAATGCAAAGGACACCAAAAGGGGGACACCCTAGTGAGCAGAGGAAATGATGCAGCAGACAAAGCAGCAAAAAAGGCAGCTGGTTATACGGAGCCCGGTAACATGATGATATTGGACTCAAATGTCCCTTGGGAGCCGATACCTACAGGGGACGAACTGAGGCAGATTCAGGATAAAGCAACCCCAGAGGAAAAGTCAATGTGGTTAGCCAAGGGAGCAAGCTCAGATAGCCAAGTTTGGGTATCGAAAACAGGGCGACCAGTCTTACCTATGTCACTAGCCAGAGCAGTCCTAGAAGAGGCACACACTGTAGCACATGTAGGAAAACTGCAAATGATGAGGAATTTGAAACAATGGTGGCACCCATTTATGCTGCCCCTGGCAGTAGATTTCATCAGTCAATGCCAAGTTTGCCACACTCAAAATGTAGCAAAAGCATTTAAGGTAGCCCCAGGCAAGTTTCCACTGCCTAGTTGTCATGGTGAGCACATCCAGATTGACTATACGGATATGATTGATCAAATCAGAAAATACCGGTACCTCTTGGTAGTGGTAGACAGGTACTCAGGGTGGGTTGAGGCAATTCCTACCTTTAAGGAGGATGCTCGCTCAGTTTGCAAAATGTTGATCAACCACTGGATTCCACAACACGGGTTTCCTAGGAGAGTCCACTCAGATAACGGGTCGCATTTTACCAGCAAAACACTGCAGTGGGTGGAGCAAGCGTTGGGCTTGCGCCATAGCTATGGTTCTGTATATCACCCCGCCTCACAGGGTCAGGTGGAGCGGATGAATCAAAATTTGAAGGCCAAACTAGCAAAAATTAAACTGACCACAGGCATGAATTGGCTTGATGCCTTACCAATTGCCCTGATCAGCATTAGGAGTTCAGTGAACAGAAGCACAGGCTTCTCCCCATTTGAGCTGGTCAGAGGCGTAGCATTCCCGGGGCCGCAGACTGCACTAAAAGCCCCATCAGAACTACCTCATGGCACTGCCAACCAAGGTTACGAGTGTTCAATAAGTTAAAAGCTGTATGTGAAGCTTTTTCTGTGCAGGTACAGAACACACGGGAGCAGACCCCAGAGGAGGACAACCCCCCCGAGTTGGCCATAACTCCGTGGGTATACCTGAGAGTCATAAAGCGGAAGTGGTCGGAACCCAGGTGGACAGGCCCATT